>NC_091746.1:82402312-82439812 GCF_043380555.1 Nothobranchius furzeri | reverse complement strand
AGAATTGATGTCTGAATGCTGGTGACAAGCCTTACAGATTTACTCTCAGGTGGAGCATCAAAGCGTCTGCTTTCAATGTCACGTTAATGTCATGTTTGAACTTAAAAACCGGTGGGGAAAGAAACACTCTAAAAGAGACTAACAAATGAAAAGCTGAACCTATAGAAAAACTACAGAGGGGTGAACAAAGGGAGACCAACGGGAGCACAGGACCTGGGGGGGGGGACCTGAAGGGGCTGCAGACAAGGGGACACGTGAGGAACACAAGGAGACAGCTGAGGGAGACGCAGAAGCAGACCATGACAAGGACTTCCCTTTTCTTCGATTCTCCTTTTTGTTTTTGTAAGAAAATGTTTGTTTATCTGCAGATCAGAATGACTTTCATGTGTCTGAATCTACCCACAGACTGTAACACAAGTAGGTCGAAGGGTTTGAGTTTCCCCTTTTGAATTCAGTTGAATCTCCGCATCCAAACAAACACTGAGTCACTCAGTCGAAAGGCTGATGCTGACATCTGATCGGTATCCTGGTCACCAGAGATGCCTCAACAGCGTAACTAAGCAACACCTAACAAACAGACTTCTCTACGTTTAGCTGCAGTTTGGTTTGGAGACTGAAGCGGCTCATGTTTTCACTAGTTTTGTTTTCTTTAAAACGACCTAAAAATGAGCTCTGAAGTTCTGGTGCCACAACCTCACTTTGACAGCAGATCTGTGGCTCAGGAAGCTCTTGAGAAAAGTCCTGATCTGAAGGACATCCCTCAGCCATCCTCGGGCTCAGCCACTGTGGGGTACCGCTCAGCCAAGTACACCCCGGCTGAATGGTTCTCCAACTACCAAACTTTAATCAGACAGGCCGGTTCTGATCACCACGAAGCCCAGAGCATCCAGAGAAAGTCCAGAACCCTGAACCGCAACACACATGATGCCACTGTGGAGACCCAGAGCTTGGGGACCCGTCTTCTGGGAGAGAGGCTCCAAGAGATCCACTACTGGAGGTCTGAGCTGCAGCGGCACGTCGAGCAGCTGCAGGCCGACTCTGAGGCTCTGCTGCAGGTGAAGGTGAGGCTGGAGAGGGTGCTGGATGCTACAGAGATTCCGTACGCCATCGCCACCGATAATCTGACCTGCAGAACCAGAAGACTGGGACCAGACCTGGTCCGAGACAGCGTGGAGGAGGAGCTGATGAAGGTGAACACTATGGGCTGCTTTAATGCGATGGTAACATTTTAAAACCTGATGCATGAAATAGTATGAAATTTATCATTTTAATATCCAGTGGTTAATGTTTCTGACAACTTGCAAAAAAAACAAAATACAAAGGTTTCAAACTGACTAAAATTAGATAATGTTCTGTAACAAATCAATCTGTTTTAGAATAAATGTAAAAAAAAAGTTTATTTAGTAAAATCGTTGAAGATATTTGATCATTCATTGTTAAACTGATCTAATTTAATGAATGAACATTTTATGTTTTTGAGTAAACTAAAAAATGTTTAAAGGATATTTTTCTTGCAAAAAATTGAATAATTGATGTTGTAAACGTTTGCAGTGAACTATATTTCAAAAATTGACTTTATAATTAAATCAGAGTGTAAACAGTGGATTTTAATGGAACAGAATAGATTAGAAAACTTTGTTTTTCTAATGTTGGTTAATTAATTAATTTATTTAATTTGCATAGTTATTAGCTAAATTCTAAATAAAATGTAAATCAGTGGTTCCCAAAGTTGGGGTCAAGACCTCACTGTGGATAGGGTACTACTACAGATTTGATATTAATTTACATAAAACAAAGTTTTATTCAAAAACAATAGATTAATCCATATTTTTTAGCATAACTGTTACAAAAACTCAACTAAATTGTCAGAAATCGTTAAACATGAGCTGGAGCGGTTTTCTTTTTGTCCTGAATTATTTTGATTTTCAAGCATGTTTGTTTTGTCAAATCAGAGCTCTGGGGTTGCACGTCTTGATAATTTTTATGTTGTGGGTCTGGAGGCAAAGCAGCTCTATTTGTAGAGTCCATTTCAAACACAGAAGCAATTCGATGTGCATGTGAAAACATAAAATATCAGAATTTAAAATCTAATTTAAATACACACAAATAAAATTAGATGTAAGAATAAGATAAAAGGGCAAAAGTTAAAAACTGAGCAGTTACAGTGCAGAAGGTGCAGCATGAAAAGCATTCATTCACAGGCTGATGAATACATGAATGTTTTCATTTTTGATTTAAAAGTTAATTAGAGTTCAAGCTGAAAAGTTTGGTAACCACTGGTTTTCACGAGGATCCGTCTAGTTACAGTCTAAACAGATTACATGTAGATCTGTGTGTTTGTCAGGAGGTGGACCTGATCAAGAACATCCAGGCTCTTCTGAAGAGAACTATAGCTCAGGTTGTCACTCAGATCAAGTAGGTGCAAAATTAACTGGTTCATTTATGAAATCTAGTCTCAAATCCCTTTACTGTTGAATGATATTATTGATGGACTGGTTTCTGTGTGTCAGGATGAACAGAGACGCCCAGCAGACGTTGGAAATGGACTGGTCTGATAAACACGAGGCCTACAGCTTTGATGATCGCAGTGGAAGACACAGCAACACGAGTCCCGACACTAAGCTGCATCCCAGTTCAGCCACTATGCAGGAGCAGTGAGTGCCAGTAGAAATGTCAAATGTGCTTTGTTGTCTTTGAACTAAACACAGAAGGTTCCCTCTGATTTCTGCAGCATTTGTACTCCCACGTCATGGACAAAGGTTACACAAGACAACCTGTCCAAGGCCCTGCAGGAGGAGGAGGCCACCAACAGCCTCAGGTCAGAGAGCGCTGGGTCAGAGCCTGGTGTTGTGTCTACCACTAGGGGCAGTATAGGATAGGTAGGAGAGAAGGAGGAGAAGTGCTTGAGTGAGAAGTTAAGGTGGATGCCTGACTGCCTGTGACGCGGATTAAATTCAAGCTTGGAAAAGGAATTCTGCCCATTTGTGCTACTTCCTGGTACAATGGCCGACCGTAACACAAGAGTGTCCAAACTTTTCAACGCTGAGGCCAAATTCATCGAGTTAAACGTCTTCCTATGAATCAGAATGTTTGTTTTTCCTTCAAAACTTACAAAAATTGTTTAATGGTGATTTTATTGATTTGCATTGTTGAAAAAAGCATCACAATACTAAAAATGAACATAAAAATCCTCAAAAGAGCTGATTTACATTAAACAACCTGCGGGAGAGCTCAACATTATAGTTACGCAATTATGGCCTAAATAAACCCTGGGCCTGACTGATGTAAACATGGTGTGTGTGTGTGTGTGTGTGTGTAGGATGCTAGTGGAGCAGATGCTGCAGGACACAACCGAGGATCTGAGAGTCCAGAGCTCCAACGTGGACCGAGCCTTCAGCCAGCGCTGTGAAGAGCTCATCGAGGCTAAGACCCAGCTGGAGAGGAAACTCGCTCAGGTGGATGAACAGACAAAACCTGGCTCAAATAAGTTATTTTATGACTGTTTCTTTTATTGTTTGTAGATTTTGGACCAAATTGGATCCCAGGAGAAGAACATTGTGTCTCTACAGCAGGCCATCCACAACAAAGAGGCTCCGCTGAGAGTGGCCCAGTCCAGACTTTACCTCCGCTCCCTTAGACCCAACATGGAGCTCTGCAGGGATCAGCCGCAGCTCAGGTAGAACCATAAAAAACACACGACTGTTGTTGTTTTTCTCCATTTTCTCATTGGTGTTGTGTGTCTGCAGTTTGGAAGAAGAGGTGAGGCAGATCGACGTCACCTTAGCGTCTCTGAACCAGAAACTGAGCGAAGCCAGAAGCTCCTTGTCCCGCCTGGAGGAGTCCAGGATGGCGCTGCAGAAGGACATAAACTGTAAAGCTCACTCACTGTTTATTGAGAGGGAAAAGTGCATGCCACACCGTAAACGATACCCCACCACCACGGTGTTATCGGGACACTGAATGCAGCAGTTTGAGTGCTGAACTAATTTCAGCTTTGTAGTTTTTTTATTTAATGTGCTGCTGTGATCAAAGTAATACGCTTCTGAATAAAAATTAGAAAACAATTTTTAACGTTTTTCTTCAGACAACACTTAGTTTTTACTTTTCTTCTGCTATGTCTTTATGTATTTTACCTGATTTCCATGTTTTTACTTTGTTTTGCTGATATGCCCGAGTTGGCTCCTTTATGTTCAGCACTTTGGTTAGCTGCCATGCTATAATTAAATGGTGCTTTATAAATAAATTGGTATGGTATTGTAGCGTTGTGGTTTTATGCTCTTTTATGAAAGAGGAACCATGCTACGTATTAATTCGGAATATTAATTTTTAATATTTAATAACCAAGTTTTATATTGTTCAGAAGACTCAAAGGTTGTTTTCATCGATAAACTGCCGATAATATCTGAGTGTCTGTGTTTCAGTTCAATGAGGAAACCAGTTTGAAGGATTAAAAGTTTTAATTCTTCAAATTAAACTAATGATTTTGAAAATTGACAAACAGGAAATAACAATCACATTGGCAACTTTGTGGGACAATCTTTAACAGTTGATATGCTGTTCTTGCTCAAATAGACCTTCTGGTGAATTTATGAAGAGTGTGTGAGTCTGATTTTGCTTCAGGAAGAAACAGGTGTCTGAGTGAAAAGTGATGGTTTGAATAAACTTAGGTCTTATCAGAGAACTGCATCAAACGCTAAAACCCGTGCTCTGTCTCACCGAACTCTTGTGGACCCTCTTTCGGATCCGGGCCGTGGAGGATGTTGTGGTTCATCCAGATGACACCGGCGGCTGACAGGGGACGTAGGTGTCGAACGGAACCGGTCCAGAGTTGCCCTCGGTACACGTGGATGGTAAAGCGTTTTGTCGATGCGCTTTCTTAAGTTAATTCACTCAGAAATCAAAGACTCTGTATTGAGTCTGCGTTAGAAGTTGCGATTCAGCTATTCTGCCTGGCTTGGCAGAAACAGCGTGAGAAAAGGGGGGGGGGGGGGGGGGAAGAAACGAGCCAACAGGCTCTGTCCCCCCTTTCAGGTTCTCTCTCTTTCGTTGTCAAGCACGAACTGGAATCATAAGACTGAAACTTACCAAAAACCTTTCTCTTCTCAAAGCAAAACATGTGCGTCATCAAATGTGTCTGGAGTTTACTGTGGGAAGATGTGTGTGGGTGTGTGTGACTGTTTGTGTGCTTGAGTGTGTGAAGGTCAGTAACAAACATTCTCAACATTATTTAAGAATGGAGTCATTAAATCTCTTATAATTACCCCAAAGCATAATAGTCATTCATTTGATTAAACACATTTATAATGAGCAAAATGATAATGGTTACTTTAACATTAAAATCAAGAAAAAGAAGTTTAAACTTTATGTTTTGACTTGGTCTGGGTACAACTCATGGAAACACATCTTCTGCTAGACTGCAGGTGGCTGATGTTATGGTTTCCTCCCAGACTCACTGGCGTTCAGGTCTTAATCTGTGGGTGAAAGTTCTCAATGACCCAGCTTTGACCCAGCTTAGTCCAGCACCACCTTTGTGACAGAAAAACCCATATTTCCTCACGTTACAGATCCCCCCTTTTTGTGACGACATGGTGGTCAAGCAGAGGCCACCTGACGTCACAACCACAATAACGTGATGTACTCGTGAAGGTAGACATCCCAGATGAAGGCAGGAACGATGAAGCATCACCACAGGTCTCGTGTAGAAGGGAGTCTATCCTGATCAGATGATTAAGGCCAAAACTGTTGCAATCATTGTAAAGTAATCCACTTAGGGAATCTTGAAAGCAGAGCTATTTCAATAGCAGTTAATTTCATCAGTAATAATGCAAAGGTATTCAAAGGATAAGCAGCTCGTGTGTCACACGGAGCTGGGCAGGTGATGCATTCCTCGGGCGTAGTCCAGGCGAAGTCCAGCGCAGACCTCGACCCATCTCGAACCACGACCGAAGCCCCATGCGACAGGAAACCAGTTGAAGGATGGTGAAGACGACCCCTCTGATGGGATGTAGTCCATACGAGCTCGGAGAAGGAGACAAAGTGAGACAGCCCACACGATAGATAGCATTTGATGCAAAACAAAGAAATCAATCAAAACCTATCTATGGGTGCCTCTGGGAAAATGTGGATGCCTTCTGTGAATTATCTAAAGAAGAAATGTTCTGCACCCTGTTCTACATGTCATGTAAAAACGTGATGCAGAGAAAACACAAATAAAAGAAAGTAAATCCTAACTGATATGTGAAACTCAGCAGGCTGCACCAATTAAAGGCTTATATATAAAAGAAATAATCATGAAAATGAAGGGCAAATTGGCTTGTGGCCCTTTAAGTAATAGTAACAAAATAAAATTAAATTTGTAATCAAATATAATCATGCCACACAAAGCACTAATAAAAAGATAGAGATGTAAATCAGTTCTAAAAATGTAAATCAGTAGGTTAGTAATCCCTGAAAATGTGAGTTAGTAACAGGACCCTGGCTGGAGGCAGGTAACCTGAAAAAAAAACTCAAAGGATATCACATTTGTTAAAAATTCATCCCACAAACAAGAGAATTTGTAACGGTCCACCAGTCAGCGGAAAAGAATCCGGTCTGAATAGAGTTGGTCAGAATAGAGTTGTTCAGTATAGAGTTTTGAATCTGGTATTGCGGACCCACAGAGACACGAGTTTGGACGTATCTGTGGGAGCAGGCTCATAAGCGATTTGGTTATCAAACTGTTTGTATCTTGTGTTACGAACCCACCGGGAAACTTGTTTGAATTTACCTGAGGGTTCCGTCCGGAACTGGAGCGAAGCTGATGGTTTAGCTGTTAGATCAGAACCTGATTTTACCTGCTCAAAGTTGGGTTGCAGCTTTACGGAGGCGACTTTGTTGTGATCAGAAATGGTAGTGAACTGGAAATGCGAAAATGATGCTCGCAAAGCAGGAGGAGGTTCCCCACCCCCCTTTTGTTTCTCAAACTCATGCCGTGTCTGTGAGACAGGAGAAGCATAACAAAGAACAGTTCTTATGCTCTTAAAAGCCCTATTACCAAGAAGATGCACAGCGTCACCTGAATCGTGCTGAAAGAGTTGGTGTTCAGATGTCCAAAGACCTGGAGGTGTTGGACTTGGAGGTTCTGAAAAGGAGTGATCCAAGGATGGGGTGAGATGGATGCGTGTGTGCATCTGATTTTGCTTCAGGAAGAAACAGGTGTCTGAGTGAAGTGATGGTTTGAATAAACTTAGGTCTTATCAGAGAACTGCATCAAACGCTAAAACCGTGCTCTGTCTCACCGAACTCTTGTGGACCCTCTTTCGGATCCGGGCCGTGGAGGATGTTGTGGTTCATCCAGATGACACCGGCGGCTGACAGGAGACGTAGGTGTCGAACGGAACCGGTCCAGAGTTGCCCTCGGTACACGTGGATGGTAAAGCGTTTTGTCGATGCGCTTTCTTAAGTTAATTCACTCAGAAATCAAAGACTCTGTATTGAGTCTGCGTTAGAAGTTGCGATTCAGCTATTCTGCCTGGCTTGGCAGAAACAGCGTGAGAAAGGGGGGGGGGGGGGGGGGGAGAAACGAGCCAACAGGCTCTGTCCCCCCCTTTCAGGTTCTCTCTCTTTCGTTGTCAAGCACGAACTGGAATCATAAGACTGAAACTTACCAAAAACCTTTCTCTTCTCAAAGCAAACGTGTGCGTCATCAAATGTGTCTGGAGTTTACTGTGGGAAGATGTGTGTGGATGTGTGTGACTGTTTGTGCTTGAGTGTGTGAAGGTCAGTAACAAACATTCTCAACACTATTTAAGAATGGATTCATTAAATCTCTTATAATTACCCCAAAGCATAATAGTCATTCATTTGATTAAACACATTTATAATGAGCAAAATGATAATGGTTACTTTAACATTAAAATCAAGAAAAAGAAGTTTAAACTTTATGTTTTGACTTGGTCTGGGTACAACTCATGGAAACACATCTTCTGGTAGACTGCAGGTGGCTGATGTTATGGTTTCCTCCCAGACTCGCTGGCGTTCAGGTCTTAATCTGTGGGTGAAAGTTCTCAATGACCCAGCTTTGACCCAGCTTAGTCCAGCACCACCTTTGTGACAGAAAAACCCATATTTCCTCATGTTACAGTATTTTCTTGCTCTAGTTGTGTTTCTGTAGCCTAGGAAGCTAGACCGGATGGTCTAGCTACGCTACATTGGAACCTTCACAGCCCCGGCCACCTGGTGCCGGACCAATCACAGCGCTCTATCAGTTTAGTTTGCGTCTTCTTCACCGATATATGGCGGACTGCTCTGTTCACTGACATCTGTAGCACTCTATTGGTGTGGTGGGCCAATCACAGTGCTCTATCAGTCAGGTAGGTGGGACATTAGTGCAACTGAGGGAAACTAAGTTGGCGACAACTCTGTAACGGTCTAATCGGCATCAACTTTGGACTATTTGGCCTTGGGCTTCTGTTTGACTCAGAAGCAGAAAGAGGTACTTGTGTTTACTTAGAAAAAGGATGTATTTGCTTCTTTGGTGGAGTATGGTTAGGTTATCTGTAGCAGTGAGCACGTCACATTGTTCGTTATCCAATAGTATACGGAGACAGTTTCAAAGGCAACCGTAGGTCTCGCCCCATGACTGAGAGACGTCAGTGGGCGGTGTCCAGACTATATGTTGACATATATGGGATGGCTTGCCAGGTTAGTGTTTCTGTTCACAGTAACATCAAATCAATGCTGCTACACTGCAAAATCTTTAATCCAGTAACCAGCTCAAATTTGTCTGTAGAGCCGGAGTGGGTCTTTAATGGGCTGAAAGTGGGCCCTGCTGGCTGTAAGGTTGGATTCTTGTTTGAAGAAAGTCGCCCACCTTATTTCTGTTTGGTGTAGACCCACATGCATGAACAATGTGCACAACTGTTGGTAAATGTGGGTGCTAAAGTTGCATGGTCTGTGTGTAAAAGTCGTAGGAAACCTGCAAAATGCTAAAAAAAAAACATTAGGGTATTATATTTTAAAAATGCCCTCATGTTTGTGACAGTGACAGGAAGTTGTCTCACACTAAACTATGATGCAGGAAATGTCGGATGACACCTCACTACCCTCTTTTTTAGACCACTTCTGCAACAGAATCCTGCTTCACACCTCGTTTACTGCAGTTGCTTTAAGTACAGGTTTGATACCAAACGTGTTGCTTTCATTGCTTTGGTTTTCACGTTCCTGGTTTCATTCTTAAACACATTTACCCACACAGGCCTGTGTTTTTAAGAAAGTTAAGTAAATCTCTCACCACCATCAGAATGAAAAATTTTGTTTTTATTATTATTATTATTATTATGTTTATTCATTTTGCAGACGCTTTTATCCAAAGCGACGTACAATTATTATTTTTTTTATAACCTATAGGGCAAAACAAATGTTTTTCATTTGTGTGGGTTGCATGGAGCTATGATGCTTTTTTTCATCAATGTTTTTGCTTTAGTCAAACTATTTATTATAATATGTGCTTTAAATCGCCTCATAATTGGATATTCTGCGCTTGTCTCACATGTTTAACCCTCCCACTGTCTTCATGGGTGACCCCGCCAGGAAAGCTGACCACTGAGCAGGATTGATGGTAGATCCCTTGGGTCCACGTGGCAGGGGTGAGGAGTGAGCATCACCTCACCCCTGCCACGTGGACCAAAGGGACAGACCATCAAGCCTGCTCAGTGGTCAACTTTCCTGGCGGGGTCACCCATGAAGACAGTGGGAGGGTTAAAAACATCTTCTAAAATAAAAGTTCAGAAAAGATTGAATACATTTGTGACACCACTAGAGGGAGCTCTTGAACTAAAGTGTTTCACATTCTTAAACCAGCTTTCATCCACAGAAAAAGTCTGAATGTCTGAGAAAACATTTATATGGTAAATAAACTGTTTAAATGTGTTGTTAAGAAAGAGTGTAAGGAACCATTTTAAAGACCAAAATTCTTGTTGTGGACGCAAGAAAATGTGCTAAAAAATAAAAGAGAGAGAGAGAGAGAGAGAGAGAGAGAGAGAGAGGTTTCTGCTTAAACCAAGAAACATCAAGGGTTTTCTGAGCTTACCCTTAAACTTGATTCCCTTCACCTAAAACGTAACTAGAATAGATTTTTATTCATAAGATTTTGAATTCTAACACCTGTAGTTCTATCTTAAGGAGGATTTATTCTTTTTGAGTCAGAATCCAGTTAACAGAACTACTCCATGCCGAAATACAAAGGGTGAGGGTTCGGGGGTTCAGGTAAGACCACAGATTGAAGACATTTTATTAAAAACAATAACAGAACTTGTAAAGAAAGAAGACAGAAGAAAACTGGGAGGAAATGAGGGTAAAGGTCACCAACTCCAGTCCTGAATGTTTGGTTGATTAAATATCTTCCTCACCATGTTAAGTCCTACAGAAGCCTGTTTTTCCCTCCTTCATTTAAACCAGGTGTGTTAGAGCAAAGAAACCTCTTAAATTTGTCAAATGGTAGCCCTTGAGTAGTTGATCTGGGGTAGAGTAAATGAGGAACCAGTCACATGGCACCCAATCCTGGTCCTTTGAAGGCCACTATCCAGCATGTTTTAGTTGTTTCTCTCCTTCAACACACCTGGATTTAATCAGCAGGTGTTTGAAGAAACTCTGCAGAGCTTTATGACTTGTGAACAGGTGATTAAACAATTGAATCAAATGTGTTGGAGCAGGGAAACAATGAAAACATGCTGTACAGCAGCCCTTGTGTTTTGCAGTAGGTAAAGAGAAGGTAGAATTACTTTATCCACAGGAACTTTATTTACGGGTAGAGAGGGCAGCATCCATCTTAAATAATCTTCTTTTTATCTCTCAGTGAGAGTATACTGACCCCTAGTGGTTCAGAACACAACAGGACCAGGACTGGGCATCCCATTTACTGTATACATGAGCCGTATTTTCATGTATATAAACTTTAGGAGTTCCTGGAAATTTCCGATAGAATGGCTTGGTCCCCTCAGCTGTTGCGTCTCCACCCAGGACAGCTGTGGCTGCATCGCAGCTCATCACCATCAGCAAGTGAATGCATGTGTGAACGGATGAATAGCACACTGTAGAGTTAAGCAATTTGGAGTCCTCTGACTCTGAAAGGAGCTATACAGGTGCAGTTGATTTATCATTAAAAAAATCAGCCCTTTGGGACTCAAGACGTCAGCATATTGCAACCATTTTGGCAGCGAGTGAGCGCCAAAAATCATGCACAGACAACAATAAAACAATTTTATTCCATCAAATTCTATCAGAGAAAGTTGTGTTCAGTTGTTTTCTTACGGTGTGCTCTTTGACTCCACAAAGCTGCGTTGTGGGGGGAATTCTGCTTCGTTTTCAGCACTGAGAGCTAAGAAACTGCTTGTTTTCTTTCCTTTCTTCTTCACCAGCAGCCTTTCCACTTTTACAAATGTCGGTTGTTTGGCGACATCTGTTGATGTCATTTCCTACCGAGTTATACAAGTCCTGCCCAGCAACTCTACCAGGTCATTTCTGAAAACATGCCCCAGTTCAGGTACAGCTATGGCTCCTGAATTTGTTAAACTTGACTTCATTTAGCTCAGTGTGGTTTGTTTCTGCAAGTCAAACTGAGACATGGCTCTAGTGGGTGTTCAGTGAGGGGGGGGGGGGGGGGGGTGTCGTCAGACCCGCGATCTTTACCCGACAAAAAAAGTTTTCTGTAACTTGTGCAAAACCACAATAATAGAACATTTAGATTTTGTTTTTGTCAGACCCTCAACCCAGAAACGGCAGCAGGCGTAAAGCTCTGCACTAGTCAGTGACTCCTCCCCCTAGCCAATCAGTGGCCGACAGTTGCTGACCTTGCATTTTTAGAATGGTGCGGTACGCTGGGAACCAAGTCGAAGCAGGTACTGAAACGTTGGAGTAAATACTGACCCGAGATGTTGGAATAGGCCAAACTGATCCCATTTGTGTCACGCTGAATCGTGCTGGTGGAGAAGGGGCACAAGGGAACACAAGAGCATGAGCTGCAGGGCAAAACTTTTGACTGAAGGATTCATTGACCCAATGACTGAAACAGAAGTAACAATAAAGAGATAAATACCTAAACACACATATATCACAATGTATACATATAGGTATGTCGATGATCACAACACAAAGCTGAGAACTGCAGCTTTGCTCCCGCTGCAGATGACAACGTTTTTATCATGTGGCACCTTAAGTTGTGTGCAGTTTAACATTTTAGCTGTTAGTTTTACTGAAAGAAGGGTTAAACGTTGTGGAAAAAATCCCAAGCTTCAAAAATCAGGAAACAGAAAGGAAGGAGAACAAGATCACACCTGGACACAGGTAAAAATGTCTATAAACCCACCCCAGGGGTTTTCACATCACTTTTCTTTGAGATGCTCAGATCATTACAAAGTTAATGTTTACACCAAGAGAACAGTTTGTTCTGCTTATATATAAAAAAGTTTGCTTTTTTTGTTTTGTTTTGTTTGTTTTTTGTTTCTTTGGATTTCTGTGGCCAGGTTTATTTTTCTTCTTCCAGATTTTCTTTGAAGGGCCGTCTGAGAAGGAAAGAGAAACGTGACTTCAGGGAAGGAGGAGAGGAAAAGAACTTCTCAGCTGAATAAAAAATGGGAGGGACTGAAGAAGTAGCAGATCTGAAGGAGTGACAGAAAAGGAGAGAGGGAGGGAAAAGAGGAGAATAGAGAGTCAGCAGGACCAAAGTCCCAGTTTCATCTCCTTTCTTTCTCCCAGTGACTTCAGGGTGAGACCAACAGACAGGTGAGTTCCATCTCAGCAAATTTCTATTTCCTGTCTTTTCTCCTTTTTTATTTTTTTGAAAATTAAACCCAAAGGTATTTTAAATTAGAGGATTCTGATTTTCCACATCTTTTATCTGTTTAAATTCACTTGCAAGAATGTGTGCCAGCTTACGTTTGCTCACCTTTCCAGAAACCATCTCTCTCACCTGATTTTTTCATCCTTTCTATGAAAAGTTGAATATTTTATTGCTGCTGATGAACCAGAACGTTGCTTACAGGCCAGCTGCTTTATTTACGTGTGAGAACATTTTTTATGACCGTGTTTATTTGCTTTTGTGTCTGTTGGCTAAATGCAAGCAGCTAAACTGGAGGGTTTGCGGAAAGCCAGTTTCCGCTGGCTGGATGGAGAGGCTGCTTTTAGATTTGGTTATTACTCCCCGTCCTGGTCCAGACTGTCTCCCAGGCCTCCGACTGTCCTTTAAATGACCGATTATTTCAAAAGGATATAAAAAAATGAAAAAAAAAATCCATAAATCTTTCACTTTACCACGGAGTGTCCCATTAGGGTTTTAAGGAAAGTTTCTAATTATACGTTTGCCAGGGTGTGGAATGTGAGTTCCATGTCTGTACGTGAGTTTTAGGATTTTTGTGGTGACATGTGCATATTTATTTGGGGTCTCCAGCTTTGGCATCTTCTCTCTTTTTTATTGCCACATTTCCAGTCAGCCCTACTTTGCTGCTTGTCTCTCTCTAGGATGCTGCTTCTCAGCTCCCTGTCCACATTCCTCGTCCTGCTTCTCCTCCGGCTCCCTCAGATGTCTGCGCAGGATGTTCTGGTGCGTCTGGCAGGCGTGGGTCGACAAGGTGCAAATGAGGGCCGTGTGGAGGTGTTCTACGACGGGTCGTGGGGCACGGTGTGTGATGATGAGGTGGATATCAACCTTGCCAATGTGTTGTGCAGGCAGCTGGGCTTCCAGCGCAGCTTTACCTGGGCGCACAGTGCCAAGTTTGGTCAGGGACAAGGTACAGACAGATAAAAGCTCAAAACCTGTTGCTGATTATTATTTTCTTTTGATTTGATCAATGATCTTTCTTGTCCCAGGTTTGATCTGGTTAGATAATGTGCGCTGTAAAGGTACGGAGCTCTCGGTTGCTCAATGCCACTTCAGCGGTTGGGGAATCAATGACTGCACACATGCAGAGGATCTAGGGATCATTTGCAGCCCAGAAAGGAGACCTGGCTTTCCCCCCGCCACTATTGAGGAAACATATTCATCCTCAAACCAGCAGCCGAGCCAACAAATAAACCCACCACCACCACCACCACCAGCAGCACAGTCTTGGTTCCCTGCAGCTCCACCTGAGGCAAACATTCCCTCATACTCCTCAAGAGGCCATGAGATTGCCCTCAATCGCAACCCTTCCAGCTCCCGTCGCAACAGCATCTCCCCGCGGGAGAATGGCCACGAGATACAGATCTTGAGACGGAATCGAGGCGGTTCAAGACAGAGCCAGCAGGCTTTGCCGCAAGGACACCAGCTGCCTTCGCGCCTGGCGAATATCGAAGCCTACAGGCAGAGGCAGGAGACGGTGAGGGCTGGTCCACCTGCCATGAGACAGGAGGCAGAGGGGCAGGTGAGCAGGCAGCCACAACCACCAGCTTACCCCCAGGTCCAGTCTGAGAGCAGGTTCCAGCAGCTCAGCGAGAACCACGTCGAACCCGATCCAGTTTATCCAGACGTGGGACTGGAGTCTGATGCACAGTACACACAGGTAAAAGCACACACACTCACATGCACGCTCACACAGTCTGGTTTCGTAGAGACTAACAGAAATGTCATTTGCAAAGCCACAGCCCAGTAGGCACGTATAATTAGAGATGTCCCTAAAACCTCAAGCTCCTACAGATCCAGGTCCTCTACCCCAACAGGGCCTTGAGTTTAGCTCTTCTTCCAGAGGAAGAAACACAATTCTGCCATTCATCACTTTTGTTTTATTTTTTCTTCTTCTTTTCAACTTGCACGCATCACACGCTGTCACTCTTTTATAATCATCCTGACACATTCAACAAACTTCACTGTTTCCTTCCTGCAGTCCAAGCACGACATGTGGATGATTAGAGAGTAGGATGATCAAAGCGTGTTATCCGTTATTCTGCTCTTGATTGCACGGTGTCTGCTGCTGTTTGTACAATCAATGTGTTGTGTGAGGAGAGCTTCAGTTATCGCTTACAGTTGCCTAACCCTAACTCACGCAGTTTCCTTTTTTAATGCTTCTACACATTCTCGTGAACAGGGATCTGGAAGGGTTCACTTAGAGGAAGCTCGTTTACGGCCCGTCCTGTCCAGCAACGCTGGTGGTCTGGTGACCGAGGGCGTGCTGGAAGTGAAGTACGCTGGAAAGTGGCGTCATGTGTGCGACCAGGGTTGGGACCTGAGCAGCAGCCGTGTCGTATGTGGCGTTTTAGGATTTCCTGCAGCTCAACCGTTTGACCAGACTGCCTACAGGTCAGTATGTGAAACTGGACAGAGGCAAAGAGGAGGAGATATGAAATATATGGTACAAACTGTGCTTTGTTCATGTATTTATGTAAAGGGTGGAAATGTGGAAGCATCTCCTTACAGAGTAGGCAGCTTCTGGTCTGGACGCCAGTTTCAGCCCCGCTTCCTGTAGCAGAGGTTACAGCTGTCATTACCAAAACCACACTTGGCTTGACTCGTCCACGGTGGCATTATCCAGGTCCAGCTGTCCTCCAAGTGCCTCATCCCCTGAGTGGGTCTCAACTCGCGACTCTAAAATAGTTCCTGAGAGACTGTTATTAATGTTGGATCCAGACTAGAAGATTATCACCACATGGCTCGATGAAGGCCAGCTTTCAAAACCTGGTGACTAATCTAATGTAAGTTGGGGAGAAAAAACTGCGGAAAAGGTGTTTAGCAGCATTTAGTTTGATGGCTCAGTAGATCCATTTCTATTTCATTCCATTTATTTATTTTGAACAAACAAAAACTTTGACAAGGTGCAATAAAGCTGACAGATCCAGATGCATCCAGTCTAATTCAGTTAAACTCTTCTCAATATTCAACAATCAAATTTAGAATTCGTTCTTAAGATAAATGTTGTCGGAAAGAAATGTCAGTGCTTCTGTTCCTCACTTTTAAGTAGGTCTATTTAATGTTTCTATACAAAACATGATGATGAATGTCAAAGAACACACTTAACACCATTCATTTGTTTGTTTGTTTGTTCGTTCATTCATTCAGTCATTCATTCATGTATTCATTATTTCATTCAACAAACCAACCAACAAACCAACTGACCAACCATCCATCCAATCATCCATCCATCCACCCATCCATTTACCCATCCATCTATCCATCTATCCATCCTTTCATCATTCATCCATCCATCCACTTATCTATCCATCCATGAACCCAAGATTTTCTTTTCTACATCACATCTGGATCAGTACCATTGCAATCCAGAAAGAAGAAGAAGAAAATATCATTTCTATAGCGCCTCTCAAGATAAAAATCACGAGGCACTTCACAAAATCAAAAAATGTAAAAAGATAAAAAAGCATTTAGAAAATGTTTAAAAATATATTTAAAACGAGCAAAAAATAGACAATTGTGATTAAAAGATGTTAAGAAAGAGAGAGAGTGAATAGGAAAGAGGGAAACCAGTGGATCCTGAGGAAGGTGGAATAGGTGGGGAGAGCAGAATAAAGAGAGAGAGGTGAAGAAGGTCATACAAAAGCCAGCTTGAACAAGTGAGTCTTCAGCTGCTTTTTAAAGGAGACCACTGAGTCCACTGATCTCAGGCTCAGGGGGAGAGAGGTCCAGAGTCTGGGGGCCACAGCAGCAGATGATCTGTCACCTTTGGTCTTTAGCCTGGTGCTGCACAACCAGTAGGCTTTGATCACTGGACCTCAGGGACCTGCTGGGGGTGTAGGGACTAAGAAGATCACCAATGTAAGATGGTGCTTGTCCATGTAAGGCCCTATAGACCAGAACCAGGATCTTGAAATGAACCCTGAAGTTGACTGGCAGCCAGTGAAGCTGGAGGAGAAGCGGGGTGATGTGGGTGTGTTTGGAGGACTTGGTCAGAAGCCGAGCACAGAACTTCAAAATAGTCTCCTACACCTATCTCCTGCATTAGCTTCTGATAGAGAATAGATGGTGAAAATCTAGGATTTGAAAAGCCTGACAGATCTACGTCACACTGTCACTTAACATTCATGGACTCACCCATCTTGGCTCATGACAGGAAAGGCTGTTGTTGGTTTAGCGTCCAGAAAAAAGCAGAGAATCTCTCGGCTAGTAGAAGCTAACCGTTAGCATTAGCAACTCTACCACACAGCAGAACTCTTCCAGGCTTTTGTTATTTGTGGGGATAAAACATCAACTTTGTAGACCAAACAGAGTCAGTGGTAGAGTCAAGTTTCTGTTATCCAATCCGAGGCGAGATGTCCAAATCCTGTAGTCTGAAGCTATTTCTCCTTCAGCTGACTTGTACTTCTAGATTCAGGAGCAGCCGAGCTTTTTTAACCCCGAGTACGACTGACAGGGCATTCGTTCCTACTAGAGACCACTGCAAATGTATTGTTTAAACATGGGACCCACACCTTTTAATCTAAAGTCATCAGAAAAGCAGGAACATTACTTCTAACCCTAACCCTAACCCCAACATCGAAAGGTTTTTTTTACTTATAGAAAATTCCAGCATAGCACGATGGAAGAAAGACCAAAATAATTGTAAATGCAGGTTTTCATGTTTTGCTCATTGGAAAACAACAGTGAATGAAAACGAAAGTAGAAAATATTTATTTGCGAATGAAAACATTTATTTTTGTAAATTTCAAGTGTTGGTTAACTTAACCTTTTTATATTTCTGATTTGTTTGTTAGCTTCTAAAGCTAAAGTGGGAGAGACAGATTTGAATCATAAATAAATAAATCAATTGATCATCTATGTTAAATGCATGTTTAAAATCATATTTCACATTCAGTTCCAAGAAATCTTTGAAAACTTAATGCAGAGGAGACGATGAGAAAGGTTCCAAGCTGTTTACTAAAACTCCTTTGCTCAGAAACTACTGTCAGGTGTTTATGAGGATATTTTGGGGATATAAACTTTTTAATCTGTCTAACTTTAGGCATAAATTTCCACTGAAGCACCTACACAAACGTCCAAAGCCCTCACAAGCATACCATCAAAACACCTCACGTACACCCATATGCTAATGCCTCCCCAACTATTTCTAAAACTGTACACACACACACATATGCTTGCAGAAACACACACACTCTGAGACAGGCAGACACAACCCTGCATGTGTCCTTCTGCCCACAGAGGCCTTTTTAGAGCGATGGTAGGTACTGACCAACAGACTGCAATGTGCCATCTGTCTGTCTGCAATAATTACCTCTTTTGTCCTGAATAGCAGGATGCAAGCTGCCTCTCTTCAGATGCCCCAGCAATTAACAAAATAATAAACTCAGCATCTAATATAGTGTCATGCTTGTGTCTTGACCACTACTTTTTGTATAAAGAAATGTATCTCAACCAAATTTCTTCTTACTGGCTGTCCTATGAGAAGCGTTTGTACGTTTTGCACATCTTAAGTAAGATAGAGGCACTTATTTCCAGGGAGCAGCCTCTTTCAGGGCAAAAAATTGGATCTTGTTCGGTCTTCGTTATGCAAAATATAACCGATGTTTTCTTAAACAACAGCTTTGAAAAATGCCTCCGAATCATCAAATGAAACATCACATTTTTTTGCCAAGACCGAGCAAGGCCACGAATGTTTGTTTTATTTTTGGCCACCTCCACCCCATGTGGGAAATGGCTGAAGCAAATATTTTTGTCTAACAATAAACAAACGAAGGGGGTGGAAAGATTTTTCTTTTCGTTTTTATGCTGGAGCACAATCCCTAGCCTCCATCTGATCAGAAACATGGACTGGACGTAAAGCAGAGGGCAGAGCAAAGCCGTTCTGATCGGACTGAGATCAAATCTCAGCTGCTGTTTGAGTTGGTTTCCTGCCCTCAGACACAGCTTTTGTTCATTTGAGGCGCAGTTTCAAAAGCTGACTCCAAAACTTAAAAGACAGCCGTCAAACTCCAGCCTGGAATTATTTTTTTTGATGTTCAGTAGTGCGTTACTAATTAACAATTAGTTAGCAACGCACTGTAGCACATAAATAATACAGCCAAACAGAACAATAAAAAGTAACATGTAATACTATACTTAAATCATCATGTCACATAAAGTCATTACGAAACAAAATAGCTTTATATTTGTGCAGACTGACACAAATTTAGTATATTTTGTTTCACCTGGCACAGCTTTCAAAGCGTTGTTTCCGTGGGAAGAGGAGAGGGATTGGTCACCAGGATATCCAGGAAATGGATAGTTTGATGTGGTCCATGCTCAACGTGTCTGTTTTATCTCCTGCTGTGGTGTTTTCTGACCATGACCAAGTAGCTTTTTATGCATAAACCTCAATAAATAGTGAGTGAAACCGAATATTACCCATCAAAGGGAAATTATTTTAAATCATCACTGGCTGGGACAGGAGTGGAGGACTCGTGTCGTGTGCTGAGTCCCGCCACCAAAACCAAAACCAGTCAGACCTCAAAAGGCAGACCATTTTATTCGTACCTGGTAATTTCACTGAAGTTATTTTTAATCCAAAAACTGAATTTTGTGGACCGTTGGAACAACCTTCACCCTCAAAATCACAAACTTTAATCCTACTACAAAATACGCTTTTTCTTTTTGCTAAGGCTCATCACATTAGCATCAGCTGTCTCAAGCCTGGTTGTTAACATGTTAAACAAAGATTAATCATTGATTTATGATTTTTTATTAAAAGGGTTTTTTTTGTGCCCATTTTGAAGTATTTCTGTCTAAAAGCTACAAAAGATTATAGCACCTATAATAGATCACTTTCTGAACAGTCTCTGTTTGGAAACGTCCTACGGGACTGATGGGCTAACAGCTAGATTAAATGCAGCGGACATATACATAAACCTTTATGTGTTCAGGAGCTGTTTCAACACAGCAACGATCTACTTTAACTTAGGCTGCATTCTCACCAGCCATTAGCTCATTGGTTGTGTAAAGCCTGGACTATACTGTGCGTTTTTGTCCGTCCCAGACAAATCCCTCGTCGTAAACAGAATCGTGACAAAAAAAAATTGTGACCAGCTCTGCGACAGTGACCAAAATCAGCCTCCAACAGTCTTCAAGTACTGCTCGAAAACCTCCGACTCCCATCTGCAATCGACCAATGAAAATACACCATGGGATTATCGCAAACAGCTAGTGATGGGAATGCAGCACAAATGTTGAATTAGCAACATTAGCAACAGTGGAAGCTACATGCAGGAACAAGAAGACCACTATCTTTTTGGAATTTGGGTTCGAAGACTAATAAAGGAAGAATTAACTGTGACACTTTTTTCCTCTTTTAAGTATTGTTGTTTTGGTTAACTATTGGCTATAATGACCGGCTCAGTAGCCTAGTGGTAGTGTCCACCCTGAGACTGGGAGATCAGGGTTCAAACCCTGGTTGGGTCATACCAAAGACATTTACAATAGGACCCGATGCCTCTCTGCTTGACACTCAACATTAAGGGGTTATATTGGGGTGTTAAACCACCAAATGGTTCCCGAGCGCGGCTGTGTCTGCAGCTAACTGCTCCCCCAGGGGATCGGACAAATGCGGCGAACAAATGTCGCACACACAGTGTGTGTGTGACAACTAGTGGGACTTTAACTTTAACTTATGCTTTTCGGGAGGTGCACTCGTAACATTGCATGTCCTGCTAGAGCGAGACGTTGTTCAATTTGGCCCACTAAAAATTTGCACCATACAGTGGACCACCTTTCTACGATTTGACATGAGCATTCCTGTACAGAAGCTGATAAATGCAGAGTGGTCTGGGCTAAAGACAAAAACACTATTTCTCCAAACATAGGCTCTTCAGGAAGTTGTCTATACTCAAGCATTTGTTTCAGTCAACTTGTGCAAGTATCTTCAATACCATGAATGGGCACACTTATGTCATGGCTTTTATTTTTTTCTTTTGGCCCACACTTCAGATATAAACATGATTCAGTAATCTTGATTCAATTAAAGTTTTTTGCAACTGTATGCAGAGTTTGATTGTCTGAGCAGACCATCCTTTAATTCCCGTTTAAGTAGCTAGCAACAAGTCAGAACAGGAAAAGTGGAGCTTTGTTAAGATTATAGTTTATGATTATGGCCTGTTAGCAGAGCAGTAATTTACCAGATTAAAGTGGTGGAGAAGCATTTTGTTGTTGTGTTTTGTTGTCTGTTACATGAGCCCCAGTCACAAATCAAAGAAAGGCTTTTTAAGAGAAAATGCACTATAGAGCTGCATACTTTTTATAAAACGTCCTTTAAAATGTTTGCTAGTCTCATCGAGGCCGAAATAATTCATGACAGTTTTACAGAATATCCACAAACTGTGTTGGATCCATCCCGGTACATCATCCTAGTGTTTTTAACTGTCCTTGACTTTTTTGGGGGGGGGGTCGATTTAAAATAACTATGATTATAGTCTGAGAAATCCCTGAGATCCTCACAGCTTTTCTCCAAGTCAGCACTTTTTTTTCTGGAGTAACTGCTTTTGTCTCTGCCCGTTAAGTTTCCTCAGCTCATTTTCACAGATGTTTAAGTGCTCTCCCCGCTTACAAAGAGAAGTGCTTAACTCATTTCCCAGCTTCATTGTTTAGTTTCATTCAGTCTCTTTGAAGCTGATGGTAACGTCATCCGTTTCTCCGCTGTCTGTTCACCCACGGCTATTCGTTACATTTTTCCAGCTTCAGCTTCCTTTTAAATCCAATGCTAAGTGTCTTTGTGGCAGTTATGGTCAAACCTACTTTTAATTGTCGTGGCATCATTATGACCCCTTTATTTTTTATTTCTTTGAGGAGGTTAACTGGAATATCTATGGGTTGTTGTGGAGTCAGCATGGAAACCTGCTCCCCCTACCCCGATCCATGTAGTCTAGCAGCGTTGCATTCACACAGCAGCCTATAATAACAGGTTATCTTTGCCTGAGTTTCTTTCCACTGTGGCTTCTGGTATTGTGCTGTCAGAACTGCATCACATGAAGCCGAAGATCCAGTGAAATAAGAGTTTTTTCCTGTTTTAAAATATTTTATAGTTCTGTGATCACAGCCTCTTTGCTGTGGTCTGCAAACTCACTTTTAAATCTCTTAAATAAGAAAGCAAGAGCCGTAAATCAGTTTTAATCTCTTCTCAGCCGGTTAGAGAGCATCTCACTCTAAACGTTTAGCTCACAAGTACAAAACAGAAACGTATCCGGAAACCAAAATGACATGCCTTTCCCCTGCCCTCAAAGTTATTCCACACGCATAAAAACTTCAGCTTTACATCTCTTGTGTTGTGTTTTCTCAGCATGCACTCCTAAGGTTTTGTAACAATATTGGCTTTGAAGAGCCAGTTCCTGCAAAGCGAAGGCAGGGAGAGCAGATATGTACGTGCGTATTTGCATGTCTGGTGTGTGTGAACCAACATGCTACTGCTGGACCACAAAGCAGACACTGCCAAGCGGAGCAGGCAATTATTTGGGTAGCACTCTCACCCTACTTTCCCCGCCTTCAAACCATGAAGCAACACCCCCACACTGTCTTTCTCTCTCATTTTGATTTACTGTTGCTTTATGTCAGACTTTAAATGGTGCAAACACATGGTTGACTTACTTGCACAAGCCATATTCAAATGGACAAATTCATACAGCTTAAGTGGTTTAATGTGTCTTTTCTAACTCAGGAAATATGCAAGGTACTTTACTAATCAGGAAGCAAAGCTTAGGAGGGCTTGATTGTGTAAATACTACAAAATGTAAATGTTTACATTAGTGATGTACCGATATGAAATTTTTGGGCCGATACCAATATCCAATATTAAGATCACTGTTATGGCCGATAACTGATATACTGACATTAAGGCTTCTAAAATCATCAGATTTTGTATAGAATTAAAATTATTAAAGCTGAATTTACGTTATTATGTATTCACACCACACAAATTTAGGGTTCTGAGAAGATTACATTCACTGTTCACATGACTAAACAATCACACATCACCCCCCTCACCCTCTGAAACAGGAAAACAAACAGAGACGAGATGGAAAAAAAAACATCGGTTGTTAATGTCAGCCCGGTTTTATTTATCGAACCAATACCGATATGTTAAAAAATGACTAACATTGGCCGATACCAATATTGATGCCAATATATTGTCCATCCCTACACTTACTATTCATAAAAGCTATTTTGGAGTTTTCTGGAAATAATTTAGGACTCCTTCAAACCAAACATATTGTAGCCTCTAAGGTTAGGATTAGGGTTATGAATGAATGAATGAATGAATGAATGAATGAATGAATGAATGAATGAAATCTTTATTTCGAACATTATAATAAGAATAAAAATAACTATTATAACAATAATAGTAATAACAAAGTCATTGTAGACATTAAAAATAAAATCACACTGATAATCACACAAAAATTTCATTATCATATTCTGTTCGAAAAGGAGTAGGAGGAAGCTAGTGCTTATTAAATCCTACCCCCCTTTTCCCATTTGTTCAAGATCAAAAGGAACAATGTTGTTCTCCTAATTCATCATAAATTTTCTATATTCATCAAATGGTCCATGCAAAATAGTTCCACATACCTTTTCCATTTAACCACCACACACAGCGATTAACATTCCCTACTACACATAATTACAACACACCCCATTTTCTTTTGTACACTTACACCCTCACATAACTCTTTGGATCTTTTTGAGTGAAAATCTCTCTTCCTCCCTGTACCTCATGAAGACCATGTTTTTATACCACTTTCTAAATTGGGTCATACTTGGGCATAGCTTTAAATCACTATTTAACCCATTCCATAATTTTACCCCACAAACAGAGATGCACTGACTTTTTAACTGTTGTTCGCACAGACGGGTATTTTAAATTCCGTTCCTCTCTCAAATTATATTGTTTATCTCTATATAAGAAATACTTTTGTATATTACCAGGGAGTAGTTTGTCATTAGCTTTATACATTATTTGTAATGTCAAGAATTGAACAAGGTCAGTAAACTTTAATACTCGTGATTTCAAAAACAGGTTGTTAGTATGATCTCTGTAGCCCACTTTATTAATAATCCTGATGGCTTTCTTCTGTAATATTATTATTGGTGATAATGTAATAATAATAATAATAATAATGCATTGAACTTATATAGCGCTTTTCTAGACACCCAAAGACGCTTTCACACACTCTCACATTCACACACTGCTAGTGATGGTAAACTACTTGTAGCCACAGCCGCCCTGGGGAGGTCTGACAGAGGCAAGGCTGCCATTTGGCGCCATCGGCCCCTCTGACCACCACTAACACAGGCAAGTTGGGTGAAGTGTCTTGCCCAAGGACACAACAGCAGGATACCCCTGGCGGGAGCTGGAATCAAACCCATGACCCTCCGATCATGAGGCAACCCACTCTACCACCTGAGCTACTGCTGCCCCTAGTTTTATAAGTGTTGCCCCAGACCTCTGCACAATAATTTAAATATGGTTGCACCAGTGCACAGTATAACATGTGAAGTATATTGCGATCCAGGAAATGTTTCACTTTATTTAATATGGAAATACTTCTTACAGTTTTGTTGTGAATATGTTTTATTTGTTGTTTCCAACTAATTTTATCATTCATTATAACACCCAGAAATTTATAATGATTCACCCTTTCAATAGTTACACCATCAATATTCATCACAATTTGGGTGTTTACTTTGTTATTCCCAAATAACATGTATTTCGTTTTTACTTAAATTCAATGATAATTTATTTTATATCAAACCATTTTTTTTACTTGAAACATTTCTGCAGAAAGTATTTCCATTAGTTCGTTTAATTTTTCCCCTGAACAAAAAATATTTGTGTCATCAGCAAACATTACAAACTTTAATATTTCTGAAACCTTACAAATGTCATTAATATATAGAATAAATAACTTTGGACCCAATACTGAACCCTGTGGAACACCACAAGCAATGTCCAAGTATGTTGACGAAAACTGTCCCACTTTCACAAATTGCTTCCTGTGGCTCAAATAACTTGTTAACCACTTCAAAACAGTCCCCCTAATCCTATACCGTTCTAATTTGTTAATTAAAATGCTATGATCAATTGTGTCAAAGGCCTTCTGAAGATCCAAAAAAATTCCTACAGCAAAATGTTTACGATCTATTGCATTTGTGAGTTCCTCAATAGTGTCCATTAATGCTAATGAAGTTGATCTATTAGATCTAAAGCCATACTGACTATCTGATAATATCATACATTTATCCATTGACATAGAATGATGTAACAGTCTTAAAAGCATCAACAAAGCCAAATGGTCATAAAGTTATTACATTATAACATTTTGTTTCACTTCCCATCCCACAGAGCAAGTTATAAGCTGTTAGTATTTTTTACTTATAGAAACATTGACTACGTTTACATGCAGCCAATATCCGGGTTATGATCGGGTTAAGGTCGGTATTCGAGTTTCTGAGTTGATCAGAATAACCCGTTTACAAGCATAAATAGAAAGAGTTACCCCTAACTTGCATAACCCGATTTAAATGCGGACGTTGGGGTAGCGTCAGGACGTATGGACTACGTCAAGACGCAATATGTGTCATTTACGGTTCTTCTTGTTCCGGTATCCGTGAAAACAACAACATGTTTCCCATGTCTCTGTACTTTCGGCCGTCAACAAAAGACATAATGTTCATACTTTTCACCAGACCGATGAAGACAGAGGTTTCCTCGTCACTCCAAAAGTGTGGTGCTGTGCCGCGACTCGCCATGTTGCTCCCAACTTGTTGTTTACTTCCCGGTGTTCTGGCGCATACAAGACGTCTCGCTACTCAAAAGACCAAGATTCCTTGCAAACAGAGCATGCGCAGAACACACGCTTTGATGGGGATATCCCGGTATGCGTTTACACAACCAAACATTTGGGTTAGAAAAGAGTTACCCCAGGTGTAGTAACCGCGTTTTTAAAAACCCGGTTATGAGCATATCCAGGTTTTTAGCGGTGTTTGCATGGCCGTGTGGAACTGGGTTATTGTGAATATTCGGGTTTTAAAAGGGTTACTGGCTGCATGTAAATGCACTCAATGCAAACCCATAATCTAATTTCCCAACCAAACTAAATTCACTGGTAATTGAGAATGTTCCCACCATGTTTACTGACTGTTTATAAAAACAATTGGTTAAATTTGATATTTTAAGTTGTTGCGGAAGACATTTTGAAGAAATGCGTTTGCCTTTACACCACCGGATGATTTATAATGTAAAAAGTTCCACAATTGGTCATAAGTCATTAACTGTTAAGTTCAACCCAAAGATAATAAAGTAGTTCCTGTTTGGAAACTTTTTCTGTTGGCCCCAACATTTCCCACAAGCCTGTCTAACCTCAGACATTTGCCAAATAAAGAAATGACACTACTTCATTTTGACAGTTCAGAGAATCCTGTTGGAGTTGGCAGACCTCAACAAGGTCTTTCTTAAAGAAATTGACACATAGTGATCTATTCATACTTTTAATGTTTTTTCTACACACCAGACTTCCACTATAGACTTTGTGGATAGAAGCAGAATTACCCCCGATGGTAGAACAGGAAGTTAAAAAAAAAAATCAAATGAAAGTGAGCGGATGGTTTGAGGGTGAAAAAGAAACAAGGAAAAGAGGACATTCAAGATTAGGATAAAAATAACCAAACATAGAGACTATTTTATGTTATTCCCTCCTTTAAATTGGTATTTTCACTTTTTTAAGCTAAAGTTTGATGGATGGGAGAAGGGTTTTGAGTATAAAAGTGTTGGTGTGACAATAGGCCGTGGAAAGGTACTGAATTATCTCAGTGTTAAACTGTTCAGTTGCTTGGGGAAAACATGGCTTTCTTTTTTTTCCAGAAAACTTTGGGATTCCAAGTTAGCTGATCCTTCATCGAGGTAAAACCCGCTTTTTAAATGATAGAATATCGTCTAAATTCAGTCACATTCTTTCCTTTTACCATTCTGTCTACTTCGTTCCCTTTCCAGGCTGAGTGCCCTGATCAATAAGAAGGCCTACTGGGTGGAGAAGGTGCAATGTCAAGGTGTGGAGGTGTCTTTGTCCCAGTGTCAGGCGCAGTTGTCCCTCCCCAGGAGTGATGTCCCATGCCGGGGTGGAATGCACGCAGTGGTCAACTGCGTCCCTGGATTCCATTTCTCTCGCTATGGCAGAGCGCCTGCTCCACCTGCTGTGCCGGTTTGTGCAAAAACCATTTCATAGGAGAATTTTTATTTTTTTTGGGGGGGGTTGAACTTTATATTTGTAAGACTCTTACCAAACAGCTCCTCTTTAATTATATTAACATACATTTTAAAAAGTTTTGAGGGAGTTGGAAAATTTGTAATGAAAAATGGAACAAAGACTGAGTACCATAACTGAGGCCTGCACTGAACTTTACTAAAAGCAAATACTGAAGTACAACCCAGACAGTGAATTGTTTAAAAATAAATCAATTTTAAAACTATGATTAATGGATACAGTTTTATTTTTCATCAGTTTAATGACTTGAAAACGGTTCCTTCCAGCCTGTCGTTCGCCTTAAGGCCGGACCTCGTCTTGGAGAGGGCCGTGTTGAAGTTTTGAAAGAAGGAAAGTGGGGAACAGTCTGTGACCACCTGTGGGACCTGAATGCTGCTAGCGTGGTCTGCAGGGAGCTGGGTTTTGGGACGGCTAAAGAGGCTCTCACCAGGGCTCAATTGGGCCAGGGTAAGCCAGGACTTGTACTTAAAATGCTTCTGTGATTACATCACATTTCATCTCATTAGGTTTTGAAAGGTAAATGTGGAAGACTGCTAAACGTTTAAAGGTGAAGTAAACAGAAAAACATATATACTTGTTCTTTTTGGAATACGATCAGTTACGCTGATTTTCATGTGTATGCTATTTCCTGGATTATCCACTAAAAGAAAATAGATGGAGAAGCACTCGGGTCAGAAAAAGCCACACAGATCAATGCCACACTGAAATTTTACATTCACAGACTCACCCGTGTTGTGTGATAAAGGGAAGAATGTTGTTGGTTTAGCATCTGGACAGCAGAGCACTTTTTAGCTAAAAAAAAAGCACTTTTTAACTAGTAAGAAGCTAATGGTTAGCATTAGCAACTCCCTATGGCAGAACACCTTCAGGCTTGTGTTATTTGTCGAGACAAATAAATCAATGTTCAAAGCAAATGGAGGCTGTGGAAGAGTTATGTTGTTAGCCAATCAGAGGCGAGATGTTTGAATTTCATGAATACTCATGCAACTCGAAATTCTACCACATTCTCCACAAGCTAACTACCTCTTGAAACAGGAGTGCCAGAGCTTCTTTTTCACAGAGAACAACTCACAAGTGCTAGAGACCACAAAAATGAATAAACCTCTAGTCCAAAACCACCAAAACTAATATGATAAGCAGTTATTTGCTAAACATTACAGACATAAAAGGGAAGCCCAAGTTCACTGAGCACACAGAGTATGATTAGTTGAACTCAGTCATTCCTTTTAGACTAAACACTTCTCAGTTTAAATGGCTGTTACCAAAGACATCACTCCAACTCCACGGACGTTAGCAAACAAATAAACCCAAAGAAAATGCTTACAGTCTGACGTCTGCTTCTATCACAGAAGCTGATTGTTGAGGAATTCTACCCATGACCAATTATACAAGTGTAAACTAAGCTAGGAGGGTCAGGCCACCAAATGAAGGGAATTTGTTGTTGCCAAAATAAACTTGTTGAATGAGAACAGTTTGCTCGGCTTTGAAATGGGGTTGTCAGGCAATCAGCAAGCATTCAGATGTAATTGTGATGGTCTTGTTTTGTTGTGGGCAAGAAAGTTTGGCCACTGAAGTGGCAAAAGTGGAGTTTTCCTCCAGAACAGCATAGACCCTATACTCTCTCGCACTCACTTGTCCTTTTTTTGTCTTGCCATACCTCAGCATTCACTCTGTAATCACGTGCATTTCCTCCCATTATCTTTCCGCCCAAATGAGCACTTAGCGTGATCTTTAATGCTCAGTGTGTTTCTTCCGCTCTACTTTTCCTAATTAAATAATTCATGGAAAGCATCTAAGTGTGGCTTTAGGGCCGGATTAAACTTGGTGACATGGCTGGAGTAGAAATCACTGAGTGTTAGAAATGGTTCAACATCCTTCATGACTTATCCGCTGCGTAGTCAGGGGAGACGTCTTGACACTGAGCGCAATGACATCATTAGCTATTTAAGGCCAAATTATAGGGCTTTAAAGGGCTTCTGCTGGGGCCTCATACACCTACCCAAACAGATCTTTTGAAACCTTATTTCTACCATTTGCAAATTTGAATCTATTTTGGTCCATAAAGCAGAGTGTTCTCTTGGTAAGCTCCATTTCAGAGCCACATCAGACGCTCAGATCACATCTGGGCTACAGAGCCATCAGGTTTAAGACTCTTTTATATGAGAGTATACCTCTATGGACGAGGCTAATGAGGCACATCCTTAACCCCTGTAGGTACTGGTCCCATCCACATGAACAGTGTCCAGTGCAAAGGAAGAGAGATGTCCATAACTAAGTGTGAATACAGACCAGTACCACTTTACACCTGTAAACATACCCAAGACGTAGCGGTCCGCTGCAACGTCCCAAACACTGGCTTAAAGGCTACGGTAAGATATTCACAAAAACGTGCTTCTATATGATAATAAAAAAGTATTTTTTCATTGACAACTTTTTTTTTCCCACCCTGCCATGTAGGTGCGCCTGGCAGGTGGCAGAGATCCTGGAGAGGGTCGTGTGGAGGTGCTGATGGAGGTTGGAGGAGTGAAGCGTTGGGGGTCCGTCTGCAGTGAGAACTGGGGCCTGAATGAAGCCATGGTGGTCTGTCGACAGCTGGGTTTGGGATTTGCCGCCAGAGCTCATCAGGTAAATGATGCAGAAATTGCATCATGATTCTCTTTCTGATTCTGAACTATTGTTCTTTGTGCTCTTGTGTTTCCTCCTCTCTCTCTCTCTCTCTCTCTCTCTCTCTCTCTCTCTCTCTCTCTCTCTCTCTCTCTCTCTCTCTCTCTCTCTCTCTCTCTCTCTCTCTCTCTCTCTCTCTCTCTCTCTCTCTCTCTCTCTCTCTCTCTCTCTCTCTCTCTCTCTCTCTCTCTCTCTCTCTACCCTGGTGTTTGTATGACTGCTGTGTTATTATCGAGGCCTGAAGCAATTACAGGCTTCTCAAACGTCCACTTCCACTGCACCAAAAATAAAAGAGGGAAAGTGAGGCGAAGAGAGATCGGGGGAAATTCACAGAGCAATCATACTGAAAATAGAACAGTGCATGGAAAAGGCAAATTGAGTGTGCTTGGAGGGGAGGTAGGGGGCAATGGTGGCTGGGAAAATTTAACAAGCCGTTTTAAAATTGTGAAAAAGGAGTGGAAAATGTGATAATGCATACTGATAGTGCCTATAAAGAATGGGTTTTGGTGTTTACTGCAGTTTACTGCAGAAACTGCTGCATGCTCTCAGCTCTGATACTTTTTACGTCTTCTTATTGCTTTTTCCACAAGTGTTTGCTTTCAGTCCTTTTTCCAGGTTTGGTGTATGCTTTCATTCTGTTCTTGTGTTTCTGTGCAGGAGACCTGGTACTGGCCGGGCTCTTCAGATGCCGGCGAGGTGTTGTTGAGCGGGACCCACTGCGTCGGCACTGAGATGTCCATCCAGCAGTGTCGCAGAAATGCTCACGTCTACTGTCCCAGAGGAGGAGACGGAAGAGCTGCTGGAGTCACGTGTGTGGAGAGTGAGTCTGGAAACCGTAAACACCCCCGCATGTGTTGCACAGTGATCATTCAAGGACATTTTTTAAAATGTGTTTACAGATGTGTGCAAGAACTAGTGGATTAACGCCGTGAGGCTGTTTGTCTGTTCAGATTTTAAAATTAAATGTAAACATGGACAAAGAGATCTAACATCTCAGCTTGTATTTAAATGGTTTCATGTTTGACTCCGGGTGAATGTGTGTACCAAAACTCTACATGTGATTGTTACTTAAAAATATAACAACATAAAAGTGATCAAATTCTATCTTGTTTGTCTGAAAATTTAAGTAACTGGACACAAGTTATTGATTATTTTGAGCGAATAATCAGATAAATAACCCAAAAGTCTGATTTACACATCAGCCAGTTGCAATAAATCAAACACTTTCTAAATCATTGTGATGTTACTTGATGACTGAAAATGAATAAAAACTGACCTTTTTGGAGTTTAAGAGTGACTTCGTCATACACACGTGACTAACTCATCTCAACTTGAAGTTGGAAGACAAACATTAGCCAAGAATTGCAAACTTTTATCTTTATAAGTGGCTAAAATTTGAAAACTTTAGATGATATTAGCAGCCACAGTTTGGCCTAATTATGCTAGAATGTTACAACTGGAAATGTTGGAATGAAGTCACACACCACGCAGTACAAAAAAGATTAAAAGAATAAATGATTAGCAGGAGATTGTTTTAACTGAACCTTCTGAACGCTGCAGCTGCTCCTGACCTTGTGGTGGATGCTCAGCTCGTCCAAGAGACGGCCTACCTGGAGGATCGACCTCTCCACCTGCTGACCTGTGCGAATGAGGAGAACTGCCTGTCGTCCTCTGCTGCTAGGATGAACTGGCCCTACGGACACCGTCGCCTGCTGCGCTTCTCCTCCCGCATCATGAACATGGGTCTTGCTGACTTCAGACCAAGAGCCACCAGAGAAAGCTGGACATGGCACCAGTGTCACAGGTAAAACTAAAAACAGGTTGTCAAATAGACGTTTACTACAGAGTTGTCCCATAACTGCTGTTTTAGGAGTGTTGTGTACATTGAATGAGACATTTTTTGTATTCCAAGAATCCATGAGAAGTATTAAATTCCAATAGACCTGTTGTAAGGCCAGGGTTGGGTTTAGCCAATCCTGGTCTCTGATGAGGAACAGCGGATCTACTCTGAGCCTCTCCTGGATGACCGAGCTTCTCACTCTATCTCTAGGGAGAGCCCAGACACCCTGTGGAGAAAACTCATTTCAGCCACTTTTATTCAAAATCTCGTTCTTTCGGTCACTACCCAAAGCTCGTGAGGGTAGGAACGTAGATCGACCGGTAAATCAAGAGCTTCGCCTGCTGGCTCAGCTCGTGCGTTCCAGCTTCCAACTTGGAAAAATTGGATGCCACCAGTGTTGTTGAGTACAAAACTAAAAGAATTGTAAAAACCAAGTCTTCTCCACACCTAAATAATAGTGACACACACACACCCTTCAATAATTTTAGCTGGTGATTTTAATTTTCATGTGGATAATCTTTTGGACCCTTTGTCGATCGATTTTTAAAATATTCTTAATTAAATGGATTTTAGCCAACACGTCACACGGCCAACTCACAACAGGGGGCACACCCTAGACTTGGTCATTACGCATGGCTTGTCTACCCGTGTGCTCTCTGTTGTTGATTTGGCTGTCTCTGACCACTGTTGCGTGTTTTTTAATATCACCGGTTTCACCCAGCGGGAGACCTCTGTGAGAAGTGTCAGGAAACGTCATCTAACCCCTGAAGTGGCTGCAGGTTTTATTGATACCTTAGAAAGGATTCCTCCAATTACTTTACCTGTTCACTGTGATTTTATTGTGAACAATTTTAACAGCAGGCTTCAGTCCACCCTTGACCGTCTGGCTCCACAAAAAATTAAAAAGATACAGCCTAGACTAACATTCCCATGGAGGAACAAATCTCTCAGAACCCAAAAGAGGAACTGCAGGGTGGCAGAGAGAAAATGGAGGAAGAATCAAATCACTATAAACTATCAGATATACAGAGAAACTCTAAAGTCATACAATAACGCAGTAAGGAACTCAAGGTATGCATACTTCTCCAAAATTATCTCAGAAAATAAGAATAATCCTAAAATCCTGTTTTCCACCATCAATAAAGTTTTTAACAACAACACTGATGCATCTCAGGAAACACCATCAAACTCTCTCTGTGATGAGTTTGCAGACCACTTCAGAGGGAATACACACAATCAGATGCAACATTTTACCCTCTCTCAGTGACATGGTTTTATCGAAATCTGAGTGTGTACCGTTACCAGAGAAAACACTGGACAGTTTTGCCCTGGTTGAGGCTGGAACTCTAGATACAGTTTTCTCCTCAGTGAGGCCCACCACATGCCTTTCAGATCCAGTTCCTACTTCATTTTTTAAGCCATTTTATGAATATTTTAGAGATGAGATTTTAACCATGATGAACTGTTCTCTTCAAACCGGGGTCTTTCCTGCTGCCTTTAAAGGGGCAGTGGTGAGGCCCCTGTTGAAGAAGAGAAACTTAGATTTTAGTGATTTTAACAACTTCAGACCGATATCTAACTTACTATTCTTAAGTAAAATTTTAGAAAAGCTTGTTTTAATGCAGCTTAATGATTTTAGTATTGCACATAATGTCCTAGAGAAATTTCAGTCTGGTTTTAGAGTAAACCACAGCACTGAGCCACCATCAGCGTCAGCCTAAGGAAGTTTGCAGCCGCAAACGAAACGTAGCGGGAAAACAGGTAAACAAAACTGCTCTGTGTATTAAAAAAGAACGACAGCATGGAATTAGAGATACGACACAGCAAGAACACACCTAAGATGTTAGACATCTGTAAAAATATATAGTTCATTCCAACATCACCAAAAAAATTTTAAAAATTAAAAAATCAACAAACTGCATTTTTATGTGGAATTTTTGACAAGAAAGAAAGTTGCCTGACCAGTTTATAAGCAGCCAATCAAAAACTAATCAAATATCTAATGAACAGGAAAAATAGCAAACTCATATTGTTATGCATCTTTCAAATTAGGCCTTTAACATGATGAAAATGCATTTTTGTAAGAAATGCTTTCTACCTGTTACCATTAATCTGTATTTATCTTTTTTCTAAAATCAAAGTTTCAGCAGAAATGCATATGTTATTGCAAGTTAATTATACATTTCTACTGTAACTTACAGTTTGCTGTTTATCTGGTTTTTATATAGGTTTACTTTAAGAAAAGAAGCAAAAGCTAAATGTCAGCCTGCTCTTGGCTTGTGTTTTGAGACTTGGTCTTTAATAGTGATCCTTTCTGCTTTCTTCACCATCTGCTTATAGAAAGGTTTGGGTTTTTTCTGGTATTTACATGTAAAAATGGAACAATATCTAATTTGTCAGGACAATGAAAAGGCGATAACAATGCCATGTAGTCCCACACGAAAGGGGACACTGATCCTAACGTGGCAAAAGATAAATGTGAATTTTAATCCGTACCAGACAACAAGAAGCAGAAAATTAAATCCCTGCAGCTGAAGCTAAATGGTTACTTTAGATTTGGGAAGTGAAACATGATCCACGACTAAAGCACATAACTCTGTTACTAAAATGTGGATTATAAATAGCATATTTTCTATAAAAGTCTGTTATTTAACACAATAAACACAAGTCCGAGATGAAGTTTACAATAAACACCATCCTCTCTGGTTAACCCAGTTGTTCCAGTCATGCTGCAGTCAGAGCAGCAGGGCCTCTTATCTCAGCTGTTGTGGTTTCATGTACCAGAACAAGGAGCTCCGCCACAACCCAGCCACCACCTACTCAACCAGCAAACACATGGTTTAACTTTCAGTTTTGGTAGCTTTTTTTTCTTTAAAGGGAATGGCTCTGCATTTAGGAAGAACAACACCGGACTTTTATTTTCATTTCTGAACTTTCGGAGTTGTTGTCTGAAGCCTGCAGACAACCAAAACAGGATTTGTGGAAGGATGAACAAAAAATAAATAAATAAATAAAACACTTTTTCTCTTTTCTTACATGACTTTGTTCTTTTGCTTCCTTGTTGTGTGCAGACACTACCACAGCATCGAGGTGTTCACCCACTATGATCTGCTCACGCTCAATGGAACGAAAGTAGCAGAAGGTCATAAAGCCAGCTTTTGTTTGGAGGACACCTACTGCCCCGAAGGTAAGATTGTTTGTGCCTAAAACAGTTTCAACTTCAGAGCTATGACGGCATCAAATATAAGAAAACATAGGTTGACTAACATGTAACATCTGCAGTCTAAAGCTTTAAATGGCCTGTATTTGTATATGGAACCCTTAAGGGTTCTACAACCCCCCAAGGCGCTTCACAACACAATCAGTCATCCACCCTTTCACACACACATGCACACACGCACATTCACACGCTGGTGATGATGAACCACAACGTAGCTACAGCTGCCCTGGGACGCACTGACGGAAGAGAGACCGCCGAACACTGGTGCCGCCGGTCCCTCCGACCACCACCAGCAGGCAAGCCAGGTTAAGTGTCTTGCCCAAGGACACAACAGCAGCATTCTCTGGCAGGAGTTGGGATTGAACCTACAATTTTACGATTACTGGACAACCTGCTCTATCTCCAGAACTACTGCTGCGCTATTTGAGGTCTAACGCTTGAAGAAAGGGTTCTGATTTGTTAACGAGTGTTGATGATATGAGAAGTCAGTGTCTTACCTGCAGTCAGCATGACTACAAACTAGAAATCGGCACGTCGCATGTGTGACGTTACCACATCTCCTCTCCCCCGTAGCATAGCTGCTACTTACCAAATGACCAGATTTATGGTGGTTCTTTCCTCCTGTGGCAAGTTTGCTGAATTTACAACTCTTTCCCCTCAGTTTTCTTCATGTCTGCTTCGATGATGTCACTTTCGTGAAGCACATTTGTAGTCCTGGACTTATTTTCACACAAAACCTAAAATAGTGTTTCCCCCTGTTAGAAGACAAGCGCGTTTTTGGTATCAAAACGTGTCTTTAAAATTCTCGGACATCATATGTGAAATCCATGGCTCAAAACAAGCGGAATTAGAAAATAGCGTTTTTAGCCCCATTGACTTGCATTCATTTTTTCGTTCTTCCAGGGACCCATGGTGCGGAAGTAGATGGGCGTGACTTAGGCTCCCAATAAGCCAATGGTGTTAGATATCCGCTTACGTGCAGATGTCAGTCCCAAAGCGTATACCTGGACTGATTTATGGGAATATTAACTGTTGTGTTTTAGATCTGTTGCCCAGCTAGAGGATTGTAGAAATATGGAGGGGGTTTAAGGTGCAATACATTTTTCCATCTCCAAATGGTGCCATCTGACGAAAAACCCCTACTGATTTCTGTTTCGATTTTCTTCAGTAGATATTTAGGACCCAAATTACAAATCTACAAATAACCTTGTTTATTTTGCTTTTACGTGCTTCCATGCATGTTCCAGGTCTCCATAAGCGATTTGCCTGCTACAACATGGGAGATCAGGGTATCTCTGTTGGCTGCTGGGACACGTACCGCCATGACATCGACTGTCAGTGGATTGACATCACAGACGTGCGACCTGGTGAATACATCTTTCAGGTCAGTTTTACCTGCAAAAAGAAGCTAATCTAATAAAATTAACCTTCGTTTTAGTGAATCAGCAGCTATGCATCTCTGCAGCAACTTTCTGGATGAGACCTAAAAGTAAAAAAACAAACCAGAAACTCGAGAGTTCATGTTTCAACATCTAAACTCGCTCATGAGATAAAAGCTGTGATAAAAGGCTGTAATTTTAGCTAAGTGGCTCCTGGCTGTCTCTCCAGCCATTCAGGTGTACACTGCGCGTGCAGTTTTCAGGGTGTGTGCGTGTTTAGGGAGAGTAAATTTAGTCTGGATTTATATAGAAAGCAGACCTGCATTTAGTCCACCCTTTCAGCAAGTAGGAACCTATTGGCTGTGGAAATGCCCCGTCAGCACTTCAGTTTTTTGTTTGAAACGTGACCGAGTCCACTTATCCTTCTGGGACACCCAATCTGCTGCTCATCTGTCCTCCATCTCTGTCATTTATTCTATTTATTCCTGACAGCACAGTGGTGTTTACATCACAATCTGAACATTCATGTGGACTTCTGCATGATGCATGTTCTCTTCGTATGAGCCTGCAGACATGTGACATGCATGTCATAAAGCGGGTCTGCAGCGTCGCCGCAGCATCGTGACCCAGCAGCACTTTGTGGTCAGGACTGTGGTGCAGCTGCAGATGAGCTCCTCATAAAACGGCTGCAAAGAAGCTAGAGGCTGAGAAAGGGCGTAGATCCATCTTCGTCTTTCATGCAGCTGGGTGTTTCTGTGTCTTTACCAGGCGTCGTAGGGTGGCAGCTACTTTAGGGACCATGCATTTAAACTGTTGAGTCATGTCCACCTCTGCTGGATTGCTTCTGATTGCAACTAAGAATCAGCAGTATAACCTCACAGGCTTTTACATGACACTGACAGCCTTTCATTGTTCTGTAAAACTGGCTGTGGGCTCTTTGTTTCACATTATTACAAGAGCTTTTAAACGGTCATCAAATGACACCAACTTAATGCGTTTTACACTTAGACTATAAAGCACACGCTGAAAAACTTGCTGCTCTCCCGTTGCAATGTGTGAAAATATATATATATTTATCACGAGTTTCTAAATTTGGCCACAAAATGTAGTGAAAAGGACACAATTATGAATATTTTCATCCTAAATCTGACACTGTAAATATAAGCGTAACCGCACAATTTAAACAGTATGTAAAACAGTTGAAGCCTGGTTGCTTTAATGAA